>NC_139153.1:23942258-23982258 GCF_964270905.1 Leucopleurus acutus
GACTGAGGCTCAAGGTCTAGTGGAAGTCAGTCATCTGCCATCTTGGGCCTAGTTGGTCCTAACCAGTTTATGTCATGTCCTCAATGGCTGTCATTCTTTTAAAGGTTATGCCTTGCTCCCTTGCTGTCTCATTCCCCCATCAGAGACTTTACTCCCATAATCTTATGGGAAGCAGAGGGGCGACGGTCTGTCTTCTCTAGCTGCTTCAGGGCTGTGTAGGAGCATCCACCCTGCCTGTCAGGGAGTATACATCTCTTGGAAGGTGTTTTGGAAGAGAGTGTGAGCAACCCATTGCCCTTCAAGTTCCACACTCATAATCTCTAATGTACTCACTAACTCACAAAGGCCTCTTCCTTTCCAGATGTCTTTCTTCCTGAATGACTTTTTCCAGCCTGCACGTTGTAGCAGCTCTGCAAAAATGTGTATGACTTAAGAAACCAGTACAAGAGAACTAACAAACACCCTACAGTAAACCAGACATGGTGCTAGGCAGTGAATACAGCTTAACCCTCCGTCTGTGCCCCCAGAGGCTCTATCTTCTAAGGAAAGGAACAAATTGAGCTTGAGGTTCATCATTTTCAATGTAAACGTAAATGTTACCATGATATATTATAATGGAAAACCAGGTTAGATTTCCATTGCATAAATAAGGTTGGGAAATGGTTCACAGTCATCTGAAAGAAGTGATTTACACCAAGAAAAAGGGTTTGATATGATGGTAATCTGATGGGGGTGGGCTTGGGATTTTACAGTGAACAAGAGGAATATATTTCACACAAACCAAAGTGTTGGCCAAAATGTCTTAGTCTCTGGACCTGATTTTTTTTTTTTTTTTTTTTGAGGCTCTGCCTGACTAATTTTAAGCGCTTAATGTAAGAAAGAGGTTAAATGAAAATGAAGAAGGGCTTCCCTGGTGGCACAGTGGTTGAGAGTCTGCCTGCTGATGCAGGGGACACGGGTTCGTGCCCCGGTCCGGGAAGATCCCACATGCCGTGGAGCAGCTAGGCCCGTGAGCCATGGCCGCTGAGCCTGCGCGTCCGGAGCCTGTGCTCCGCAACGGGAGAGGCCACAACAGTGAGAGGCCCGCGTACCTCAAAAAAAAAAAAAGAAGAAGAAGAAGAAGCCACCCTCACAGAGCAGCCCCAAGGACCTGTGTAGATACATCTGTGACTCTAGACATAAGACTGAAACCAAAATAGTCCATAAATTGAATGGTTGTAATGGGCAAGGGCAGAGAAGGAAAGAAAGAAAGGGGATTGGGGGTGGGGGGGATTGGTCACTTGTCATCTCATAACCCCAGCAAAGGTAAATACTCTTTTTCACTTTTCAGCTGACTCTGGGTACAGACACAACACATTTGGTTCTAGTGACAAGAAAGACACTCAGTGTAGTGGAAGTTGGGATTTGGGGTAATCTCTGGTTTTTAACATGGGAACCCTCTCTTCTTCAAAAGAAATTCGTTGACTAATTTACTTACTGTAAATTTTTGCTGATTATGTATCTAATACTTATGTAGAAAACTTGAAGTAACACACAAAAATAAATAATGAAATATCAGACATCTTTTATCCCATCTCACAAATATTTCTGCGGATAACTTTTCAGTAAATCTCTGTGTATGTTTCGTTTGTGGGCCTATTTTTTTCCCCCTGGGATACAGTTGGAATTATACTATAATTATTGTTTCTTCTCAGTCGCTATCTTAAAGACTACCTATAGTCTAAAAGAAGAGTTCTTACTCAAGGATGTACATTAAAGTCAATTGTAGATTTTATTTCTTAAAACATAATTTTCAAATAAAAACAAGCCTTTCCCTGGAAATGATGATTTAGTATATATGAAGTGAATGGACTTTGAGCATCTTTAGATTTTTTAAGCTCCTCTGATGATTCAGATCGATATCACCAATTGTGAATCAGTACATTCTAATGGAAAGAAAAAAAGAGCGATGGATTCCCTATAATATGATTAGAAATATTCTCATTTTTAACATAGCATCTGGGTTTTTTAAATTATAAGTGTTTTCCTATATCATCAAATAATTCCTTTTTATCTTGGTGAAATATACATAACATGAAATTGATCATTTTAACCCTTTTTTTTTTTTTGAGGTACGCGGGCCTCTCACTGTTGTGGCCTCTCCCGTTGCGGAGCACAGGCTCCGGACGCGCAGGCTCAGCGGCCATGGCTCACGGGCCCAGCCGCTCCGCGGCATGTGGGATCTTCCCAGACCGGGGCACAAACCCATGTCCCCTGCATCGGCAGGCGGACTCTCAACCACTGCGCCACCAGGGAAGCCCCATTTTAACCCTTTTTAAGTGTACAATTCAGTGGCATTAAGTACATTCACAATGTTGTGTAACCATTACCACTATCTATTTCCAGAGCTTTTTCATCATGCCAAAAAGAAACTTTATAATCACGCCTCCCATATCCCCAGCCCCTGGAGAAAAATCATATTTTTAAACATCGTTTCATATTAACTACAAAATATTCTTTATATGGATATGCTATAATTTACTGAACCGTTATAACTTTGGACAATTATGTTGTTTCCAGATTTTTCTTTCTAAGACTTAAACATCGGGGTGTGTGTGTGTGTATGTGTGTGTGTCTGTGTGTGTGTGTGTGTTTCTATTTGATGCTTTTTTTTTTTTTTTTTTTGGTACACGGGCCTCTCACTGTTATGGCCTCTCCCATTGTGGAGTACAGGCTCCAGACGCGCAGGCTCAGCGGCCATGGCTCAGGGGCCTAGCCGGTCCGTGGCATGTGGGATCTTCCTGGACCAGGGCATGAACCCGTGTCCCCTGCATCGGCAGGTGGACTCTCAACCACTGTGCCACCAGGGAAGCCCGTATTTGATTCTTTATATCTTCTTTATATCTTCCCCCTCCCCATATCCTCAAGTCCATTCTCTAGTAGGTCTGTGTCTTTATTCCCATCTTGCCCCTTGGTTCTTCATGACCATTTTTTTTTTCTTAGATTCCATATATATGTGTTAGCATACAGTATTTGTTTTTCTCTTTCTGACTTACTTCACTCTGTATGACAGACTCTAGGTCCATCCACCTCACTACAAATAACTCAATTCCATTTCTTTTTATGGTTGAGTAATATTCCATTGTATATATGTGCCACATCTTCTTTATCCATTCATCTGTTGATGGACACTTAGGTTGCTTCCATGTCCTGGCTATTGTAAATAGAGCTGCAATGAACATTTTGGTACATGACTCTTTTTGAATTATGTTTTTCTCAGGGTATGTGCCCACTAGTGGGATTGCTGGGTCGTATGGTAGTTCTATTTTTAGTTTTTTAAGGAACCTCCATACTGTTCTCCATAATGGCTGTATCAATTTACATTCCCACCAACAGTGCAAGAGGGCTCCCTTTTCTCCACAACCTCTCCAGCAGTTACTGTTTGTAGATTTTTTGATGATGACCATTCTGACCAGTGTGAGATGATACCTCATTGTAGTTTTGATTTGCATTTCTCTAATGATTAATGATGTTGAGCATTCTTTGATGTGTTTGTTGGCAATCTGTATATCTTCTTTGGAGAAATGTCTATTTAGGTCTTCTGCCCATTTTTGGATTGGGTTGTTTGGTTTTCTGATATTGAGCTGCATGAGCTGCATGTAAATTTTGGAGATTAATCTTTTGTCAGTTGCTTCATTTGCAAATATTTTCTCCCATTCTGAGGGTTGTCTTTTGGTCTTGTTTATGGTTTCCTTTGCTGTGCAAAAGCTTTTAAGTTTCATTAGGTCCCATTTGTTTATTTTTGTTTTTATTTCCATTTCTCTAGGAGGTGGGTCAAAAAGGATCTTGCTGTGATGTATGTCATAGAGTGTTCTGCCTATGTTTTCCTCTAAGAGTTTGATAGTGTCTGGCCTTATATTTAGGTCTTTAATCCATTTTGAGTTTATTTTTCTGTATGGTGATAGGGAGTGTGCTAATTTCATTCTTTTACATGCAGCTATCCAGTTTTCCCAGCACCGCTTATTGAAGAGGGTGTCTTTTCTCCACTGTATACTCTTGCCTCCTTTATCAAAGATAAGGTGACCATATGTCTGTGGGTTTATCTCTGGGCTTTCTATCCTGTTCCATTAATCGATATTTCCATTTTTGTGCCAGTACCATACTGTCTTGATTACTGTAGCCTTGGAGTAGTATAGTCTGAAGTCAGGGAGCCTGATTCCTCCAGCTCCGTTTTTCTTTCTCAAGATTGCTTTGGCACTTTGGCACTTTTCCATACAAATAGTGAAATTTTTTGTTCTAGTTCTGTGAAAATTTCCAGTGGTAGTTTGATAGGGATTGCATTGAATCTGTAGGTTGCTTTGGGTAGTATAGTCATTTTCACAATGTTGATTCTTCCAGTCCAAGAACATGATATATCTCTCCATCTATTTGTATCATCTTTAATTTCTTTCATCAGTGTCTTATAATTTTCTGCATACAGGTCTTTTGTCTCCTTAGGTAGGTTTATTCCTAGATATTTTATTCTTTTTGTTGCAGTGGTAAATGGGAGTGTTTTCTTAATTTCACTTTCAGATTTTTCATCATTAGTGTACAGGAATGCAAGAGATTTCTGTGCATTAATTTTGTATCTTGCTACTTTACCAAATTCATTGATTAGCTCTAGTAGTTTTCTGGTAGCATCTTTAGGAGTCTCTATGTATAGTATCATATCATCTGCAAACAGTGACAGCTTTACTTCTTTTCCGATTTGTATTCCTTTTATTTATTTTTCTTCTCTGATTGCTATGGCTAAAACTTCCAAAACTGTGTTGAATAATAGTGGTGAGAATGGGCATCCTTGTCTTCTTCCTGATCTTAGTGGAAGTGGTTTCAGTTTTTCACCATTGAGGATGATGTTGGCTGTGGGTTTGTCATATATGGCTTCTATTATGTTGAGGAAAGTTCCCCCTATGCCTACTTTCTGGAGGGATTTTATCATAAATTAGTGCTGAATTTTGTCGAAAGCTTTCTCTGCATCTATTGAGATGATCATGTGGTTTTTCTCCTTCAATTTGTTAATATGGTATATCACATTGATTGATTTGCTTATATTAAAGAATACTTGCATTGCTGGGATAAACCCCACTTGATCATGGTGTGTTATCCTTTTAATGTGCTGTTGGATTCTGTTTGCTAGTATTTTGTTGAGGATTTTTGCATCTATGTTCATCAGTGATACTGGCCTGTAGTTTTCTTTCTTTGTGACATCTTTGTCTGGTTTTGGTATCAGGGTGATGGCGGCCTCGTAGAATGAGTTTGGGAGTGTTCCTCCCTCTGCTGTATTTTGGAAGAGTTTGAGAAGGATAGGTGTTAGCTCTTCTCTAAATGTTTAATAGAATTCACCTGTGAAGCCATCTGGTCCTGGGCTTTTGTTTGTTGGAAGATTTTAAATCACAGTTTCAATTTCAGTGCTTGTGATTGGTCTGTTCATATTTTCTATTTCTTCCTGATTCAGTCTTGGCAGGTTGTGCATTTCTAAGAATTTGTCCATTTCTTCCAGGTTGTCCATTTTATTGGCATAGAGTTGCTTGCATTAATCTCTCATGATCCTTATATTTCTGCATTGTCAGTTGTTACTTCTCAATTTTCATTTCTAATTCTATTGATTTGAGTCTTCTCCCTTTTTTTCTTGATGAGTCTGGCTAATAGTTTATCAATTTTGTTTATCTTCTCAAAGAACCATCTTTTAGTTTTATTGATCTTTGCTATAGTTTCCTTCATTTCTTTTTCATTTATTTCTGATCTGATCTTTATGATTTCTTTCCTTCTGCTAACTTTGGGGTTTTTTTGTTCTTCTTTCTCTAATTGCTTTAGGTGTAAGGTTAGGAGGTTGTTTATTTGAGATGTTTCTTGTTTCTTGAGGTAGGATTGTATTGCTATAAACTTCCCTCTTAGAACTGCTTTTGCTGCATCCCATAGGTTTTGGGTCATTGTGTTTTCATTGTCATTTGTTTCTAGGTATTTTTTTATTTCCTCTTTGATTTCTTCAATGATCTCTTGGTTATTAAGTAGTGTATTGTTTAGCCTCCATGTGTTTGTATGTTTTACAGATATTTTCCTGTAATTGATATCTAGTCTCATAGCATTATTGTCGGAAAAGATATTTGATACGATTTCAATTTTCTTAAATTTACCAAGGCTTGATTTGTGATCCAAGATATGATCATCCTGGAGAATGTTCCATGAGCACTTGAGAAGAATGTGTATTCTGTTGTTTTTGGATGGAATGTCCTATAAATAACAATTAAGTCCATCTTGTTTAATGTATCATTTAAAGCTTGTGTTTCCTTATTTATTTTCATTTTGGATGATCTGTCCCTTGGTGAAAGTGGGGTGTTAAAGTCCCCTAGTATGATTGTGTTACTGTCGATTTCCCCTTTTATGGCTGTTAGTATTTGCCTTATGTATTGAGGTGCTCCTATGTTGGGTGCATAAATATTTACAATTGTTATATTTTCTTCTTGGATCGATCCCTTGATCATTATGTCGTGTCCTTCTTTGTCTCTTCTAATAGTCTATTTTAGAGTCTATTTTGTCTGATATGAGAATTGCTACTCCAGCTTTCTTTTGATTT
The DNA here is from genome assembly GCF_964270905.1 of Leucopleurus acutus. Lineage (NCBI taxonomy): Eukaryota > Metazoa > Chordata > Mammalia > Artiodactyla > Delphinidae > Leucopleurus > Leucopleurus acutus. The sequence continues at coordinate 23,948,851 of NC_139153.1, forward strand.
CCATTTGCATGGAATATCTTTTTCCATCCCCTCACTTTCAGTCTGTATGTGTCCCTAGATCTGAAGTGGGTCTCTTATAGACAGCATATGTATGGGTCTTGTTTTTGTATCCATTCAGCCAGTCTATGTCTTTTGGTGGGAGCATTTAATCCATTTACATTTAAGGTAATTATTGATATGTATGTTCCTATTGCCATTTTCTTAATTGTTTTGGGTTTGTTATTTTAGGTCTTTTCCTTCTCTCGTGTTTCCTGCTTAGAGAAGTTCCTTTAGCATTTGTTGTAAAGCTGGTCTTGTGGTGCTGAATTCTCTTAGCTTTTGCTTGTCTGTAAAGCTTTTAATTTCTCCGTCAAATCTGAATGAGATCCTTGCTGGGTAATCTTGGTTGTAGGTTTTTCCCCTTCATCACTTTAAATATGTCCTGCCACTCCCTTCTGGCTTGCAGAGTTTCTGCTGAGAGATCAGCTGTTAACCTTATGGGGATTCCCTTGTGTCTTATTTGTTGTTTTTCCCTTGCTGCTTTTAATATTTTTTCTTTGTGTTTAATTTTTGATAGTTTGATTAATATGTGTCTTGGCGTGTTTCTCCTTGGATTTATCCTGTATGGGACTCCTTGTGCTTCCTGGACTTGATTAACTATTTCCTTTCCCATATTAGGGAAGTTTTCAACTATAATCTCTTCAAATATTGTCTCAGTCCCTTTCTTTTTCTCTTCTTCTTCTGCAACCCCTATAATTCGAATGTTGGTGCATTTAATGTTGTCCCAGAGTTCTCTAAGACTGTCCTCAATTCATTCTTTTTTCTTTATTCTGCTCTGCAGTAGTTACTTCCACTATTTTATCTTTCAGTTCACTAATCCGTTCTTCTGCCTCAGTTATTCTGTTATTGATTCCTTCTAGAGAATTTTTAATTTCATTTATTGTGTTTTTTATCACTGTTTGTTTTCTCTTTAGTTCTTCTAGGTCCTTTTTAAACGCTTCTTGTATTTTCTCCATTCTATTTCCAAGATTTTGGATCATCTTTACTATCATTACTCTGAATTCTTTTTCAGGTAGACTGCCTATTTCCTCTTCATTTGTTAGGTCTGGTGGGTTTTTACCTTGCTCCTTCATCTGCTGTGTGTTTCTCTGTCTTCTCCTTTTGTCTAACTTACTGTGTTTGGGGGTCTCCTTTTCGCAGGCAGCAGGTTCGTAGTTCCCGTTGTTTTTGGTGTCTGCCCCCAGTGGCTAAGGTTGGTTCAGTGGGTTGTGTAGGCTTCCTGGTGGAGGGGACTAGTGCCTCTTTTCTGGTGGATGAGGTTGTATCTTGTCTTTCTAGTGGGCAGGGCCACGTCTGGTGGTGTGTTTTGGGGTGTCTGTAGCCTTATTATGATTTTAGGCAGCCTCTCTGCTAATGGATGGGGTTGTGTTCCTGTCTTGCTAGTTGTTTGGAATAGGGTGTCCAGCACTGTAGCTTGCTGGTCGTTGAGTGGAGATGGGTCTTGGTGTTGAGATGGAGATCTCTGGGAGATTTTCGCCGTTTGATATTACGTGGAGCTGGGAGGTCTCTTGTGGACCAGTGTCCTGAACTTGGCTCTCCCACCTCAGAGGCACAGTCCTGATGCCTAGCTGGAGCACCAAGAGCCTGTCATCCCCATGGCTCAGAATAAAAGGGAGGAAAAAAGAAAGAAAGAAAGAAAGAAGAAGGTAAAATAAAGTTATTAAAATAAAAATAATTATTAAAAAAAATTTTTTTAAATTATAAAAAAACGGACAGGCAGAACCCTAGGACAAATGGTAAAAGCAAAGCTATACAGACAAAATCACACACAGAAGCATACTCATACACACTCACAAAAAGAGAAAAGGGGAAAAAAAAATATCGTTGCTCCTAAAGTCCACCTCCTCAATTTGGGATGATTCGTTGTCTATTCAGGTATTCCGCAGATGCAGGGCACATCCAGTTGATTGTGGAGATTTAATCCACTGCTCCTGAGGCTGCTGGTAGAGATTTCCCTTTCTCTTCTTTGTTCACACAGCTCCTGGGGTTGAGCTTTGGATTTGTCTCCGCCTTTGCATGTAGGTCGCCTGAGGGTGTCTGTTCTTTGATCAGGCAGGACGGGGTTAAAGGAGTAGCTGATTTGGAGGCTCTGGCTCACTCAGGCTGGGGGGAGGGAGGGGTACGGAGTGCGGGGCGAGCCTACGGCAGCAGAGGCCAGCATGGCGTTGCACCAGCCAGAGGCACGCTGTGTATTCTCCCAGGGAAGTTGTCCCTGGATCATGGGACCCAGGCAGTGGCGGGCTGCACAGGCTCCCAGGAGGGGAGGTGTGGATAGTGACCTGTGCTCGCACACAGGCTTCTTGGTGGCTGCAGTAGCAGCTTTAGCGTCTCATGCCTGTCTCTGGGGTCCGTGCTGATAGCCGTGGCTCGCGCCCGTCTCTGGAGCTCCTTTAAGCAGCGCTCTTAATCCCCTCTCCTCGCGCGCCAGGAAACAAAGAGGCAAGAAAAAGTCTCTTGCCTCTTCGGCAGGTCCAGACCTTTTCCCGGACTCCCTCCCGGCTACCTGTGGCGCACTAGTCCCCTTCAGGCTGTGTTCACGCCGCCAACCCCAGTCCTCTCCCGGCGCTCCGACCGAAGCCCGAGCCTCAGCTCCCACCCCCGCCCGCCCCGGCGGGTGAGCAGACAAGCCTCTCGGGCTGGTGAGTGCTGGTCAGCACCGATCCTCTGTGCGGGAATCTCTCACCTTTGCCCTCCGCACCCTGTTGCTGTGCTCTCCTCCGCGTCACTGAAGCTTCCCCCATCTGCCACCCGCAGTCTCCGCCCGCGAAGGGGCTTCCTAGTGAGTGGAAACCTTTCCTCCTTCACAGCTCCCTCCCACTGGTGCGGGTCCGTTCCTATTTTTTATCTCTGTTTTTTCTTTTTTCTTTTGCCCTACCCAGGTACGTGGGGAGTTTCTTGCCTGAGGTCTTCTGCTAGCGTTCAGTAGGTGTTCTGAAGGAGCTGTTCCACATGTAGATGTATTTTTGATATATTTCTGGGGAGGAAGGTGATCTCCACGTCTTACTCTTCCGCCATCTTGAAGCTCCTCCTCTATTCCTGTTTTATTGTTATTTTCAAAATGTAAAGTGTGAAGTGTTTCAGTGATAAAATCTTTAACCTTTGGGATTGTTGTCTTTTGTTCTTACCTTAAAAAGTTTCTCCCCAAATAGTAATCACTTATTTTTTTAGATTTTTATGGTCTGACTTTTTTCCATTTAACTCTTACCTGTACTTAGAATTGATTTTGAGGTCTTGTGTTCAGTGAAAAGTAAACTTTTCCCCACAAATAACTAATGCATTACCAGGTACCTATTTGTTAAAAAAAAAAAAAAAAACCTTTCCCACTGATTTATTTTTTTGTTGTTTTGTTTTTTGTTTGTTTTTAAATTGAAGTATAGTTGATTTACAATGTTGTTTTAATTTTTGCTGTATAACAAAGTGATTCAGTTATACATATATATACATTCATTTTTTAAATATTTTTTCCATTATGGTTTATCATAAGATACTGAGTATAGTTCTGTGTGCTATACAATAGGACCTTGTTTTTTATCCATTCCATGAATAATGGCTTACATCTGCTAACCCCAAACTACCAATGCATCCCTCCCCCAACCCCCTCCCCCTTGGCAACCATAAGTCTGTTCTCTATGTCCATGAGTCTGTTTCCATTTCATAGATAGATTCATTAGTGTCATATTTTAGATTCCACATATGTGATATGATATGGTATTTGTCTTTCTCTTTCTGATTTACTTCACTCAGTTTGAGAATCTTTAGTTGCATCCATGTTGCTGCAAATGGCACTATTTCATTCTTTTTTATAGCTGAGTAGTATTCTGTTGTATATATCGGCCACATCTTCTTTATCCATTCATCTGTTGATGGACGTTTAGGTTGTTTCCATGTCTTGGCTATTGTGAATAGTGCTGCTATGAACATAAGGGTGCATGTATCTTTTTGGATTAGAGTTTTGTCTGGATATGTACCCAGGAAGGGGATTGCTGGATCATATGGTAATTCTATTTTTCATTTTCTGAGGAACCTCCATACTGTTTTCCATAACAGCTGTAACTTTTCCACTGATATATGATTGCATCTTCAATGTATAAGTCAGAATGCAATGTGCTAGCTAGGTCAGCTTCAAGACTACCTATTCTATTTCAATAATTATCTTTTTATTCTTGTACCAGTGCCACACTGTTATAATTTCATTAATTTTTAGCTTTTAATTTTTTATTGTGGGAAATTTCAAGAATATACAAAATAGGTGTGATTATATTATAAAATCCTAGGTATTCATCACCCAGATTCAACACTATATTTTTTTAAAGCATGATAAAAAAGCAAAAAAGAAATGGCAAAGAAAAAGGAGAGAGGAGACTAATAATCTTACCATTGCATCTTATTCATTTATGACTTAGTTTCTATCAATAAAATAAAATAGTAAGACCTATGTAATGTGGTGGAGGAAAAATAGCTGTTCCAAGAATACTAGCTAAGGAGAGCCAGTAACAGAAGAACCAGAACAGAGAATATATGAGGTTCTGATATTCCTGAAAGGCAGGACAAAAAGAAAACCTAAGTTGTATAAGAAGAATGTGAGTTCATAAGAAGTGATGGACCTTTTCTTTACATGAAGTTCAAAGAGGAATGTTTTATTTAAACAACATGGAACAAAATGGGCAATGTCCTCCAAAGTAGAGTTGCAAAAGATAACAAAGCAAACTTTAGATTACTTTTTCTCATCTCAACTTTGGATAAAAACCAAAGTCTGTTTTTAATCACTGTCTTGAGTATATTTCAACTACGAGCTAAAGTAATATCATCCAGGTATATAGTTTTATAAAGATACTTAGCAAATCTAAGATCTTCAGCCGTAAGTTTTTAATTAATTGTACCTGTGTGATGACTAAAAGACTGATAAACATATCATTGTTCTTTTCTTAGAAGAACATGGAGACTGAGCCACCTTGCTTTTGACCAGTGATTCTCAAATATGGTGTAGGGCTTTTTATGATAGCTGTTCAGTCTATCAAAATATGCATGTTTTAAGGTTCTTGTTCCAGTAAAGATGGAATAAGCACTCTGTACCCTATGTCTCCCATTGAACACAACTGTGAAATATGGACAGAATGCATAGAGCAGTTTGAGAACTCTGAAAAGTAATTAGTAGCAGGTAGATTGGGGAAGAAGACTAGAATTTGAAATGCCACCAAAATTGTTGTGAGTTTATTAGTTTTTTTCCCTTTCAACATCCCCTGGCCTGAACACAGTGCAGCCTAAAACCCCAAAGAGAGCCCTGCGGTGCAGACAGTGCTCCAGAAGAAGCCTTCTAGTCCCAGCTTGAGAAGAGGAAAAAGGGGACTCCTGATGCTTGGACTCCTAATGCTTGGAGACAGTGTGAAAATCTGTTTTGCCTTCTTTTTTTCCTTCTCTTGGTTCTCTCCCACCATGTCCCCAAGGCAGTCCCATGGTGGCAATGACAAAAACTTGACCTGGAGCTAGCAGGAGCCAAAACTCTGAGGGAAGGGCACCTTTCTTTTCAACGGGTGGAGATGTGATCCCTACAGAGTAGGGCAACCCCTCCATTGCATTTGGTTCCTTCTCTGTCCTCTGCCACTTGGGCTCAGACATGGGTGCAGTCACAGATATGCATGACAGAAAGGGTAACTAAAGCCCAACTCTCAGACCAGAGGGCCACAAAGAGGAACACAAGGGAAATAAAAGCACCCAGGGAGATTGGAGAGGAGAACTCAAGAAGGAAACCCCATAAAGTGATCTATGAACAAATGGGCTCCCCCTGAGTTATGCATGCAGGAGTCTGATTCTAATCAGCAAATGAAGACTGTGAGAACTGAACTGATAGACCATGGCCAAGGTCCCAAACTAACCACTGAGTGACAGAGATGTGGGAGAGATCCTAATAGAACTGCAAAGGCTTTGAAAATTGAAATGATTTTGGAAACAGTGCTCATAGGTTGGAATTTGTGATCTGAACCTAACCAGTTTGATTGCCTACTAAAACAAAAATATCAATAATTTTCATCAGATTTAAAGAAGACACAGAGTTTAATAATATAGTATTCAAAATACATCCAAATTACTGGACATATAGAGGATGAGTAAAACCTCAAACTGCATGGAAAAGGCAATCAACAGACCTCGACACCATAATGACACACATATTGGAACTATTTGGCTAAGACTTTATAGCAGCTATTATGTAAATGCTCCAACAAGCAATCACAAACACACCTGAAATAAATGAAAAAATAGAATGTCTCAGCAAAGAAATAGAAAATATAAAGAAGAGCCAAGTAGAAATTTTAGAACGAAAACATGCAATAACCAAAATTAAAAACTCATTGTATAGATGAACAGCAGACTAGAGATGGCAGAGGAAAGAGTCAGTGAACTTGAAGTTAGGTCAGTAGAAATTATGAAGAGCAATAGAAAAAAAAAATTTGTTTTAAACGAACAAAGCCTCAGGGACCTATGGGCCACTAACAAAGGTCTAACATTTATGTCATCAGGTGAAGAGAAGGAGAATGAGTACAGTAAAGAATAATTATTTGAAGAAACAGTGGCTGAAAACTTCCAGAGTTTGACAAAAGACATTTATCTACAGGTCCAAGAGGCTCCTCAAAACTCAAACTATATAAACCCAAAGAAATTCAAGGCTAAACATAGCCAAATTATGGCATTAAAGACAATGAAAATTTATCAAAGGCAGCCAGAGAAAAACAATACATTACCCAGAGGGCAACAATATGTCATGTGACTCCAGATTTCTCATCAGAATACCATGGAGGTCAGAAGAAAGTAGCACAACATTTTTAAAGTGCTGCAAGTAAAGAACTGTTAACCCAGAATTCAATATCCAGTGAAAAAATCCTTCAGGAATAAGGGTAACATAAAGATGTTCTCAGTGAAGGAAAAGTAAAAGAATCCATTTCCATCCTACCTACTCTAAAAGAATTGCCAAAGGTGGCTCTTCACCAGAAGGGAAATGACACCAGAAGAAAAAAATTGGAACATCAGGAATGAAGGAAAAGCAATAGAAATGGTAAATATTTGGGTAAATATAATGAACTCTCAATTGAGCTCTTTAAAATATATTTGATGACTGAAAGCAAAAGTTATGACCTTGTATATGGGCTTTTTAATGTATGTGGATATGATATATAACACAAGTATAACATAAAGGGGGGGATGTAATAAGACCTACACAGTTGTAAGGTTTCTACATTCCAATTCAAGAGATAAAATACTACTTCTAAATAAAGTGTGGGACATCAAGTATATATATACTTTATGGGACATCAAGTATGTATATACTTTAATCATTAGGGCAATCACTTAAAATCTATGGCAATCACTTAAAATCCATGTAAAGAGTTATAGCCAAAATCACCAATAGATAAATTTAAATGGAATGCTGAAAATATTTAGATAACCACAAAAAAGTTAGGAAAAGGGAAATAGGGGAACAAAAACAGAAAGACAGAAAATAAATAATTATATGGTGGTCCTAAATACAAACACATCAATAAGTACATTACATTTAAATGCCTGAAAAGACTGAATACTTTTTCCCTGAGATCAGGAACAAGACGAGGATGCTCACTCTCACCACTCTTACTCAGCATGGTGCTGGAAGTTTCTATCCAGTGCAATAAGGAAAGAAAAGGAATACAGATCAGAAAAGAAGAAATAGAACTGTCTCCTTTTTGCAGATGACACAATTATCTACTTAGAAAATCTCAAGGTATCTACCAAAAAACTTCTAGAACTAATAAGGGAATTTAGGAAGGTCACAAGATACAAAATAAACATACAAAAATTCATTTCATTTTTATACACTAGCAATGAACATGTAGACAGTGAAATTAAAAGTGTGATACCATTCAAAGTCACTTAAAATATTGTATAAACTATGTACAGTACTTATATGCTGACAAGTTCAAAATGCTGATGAAAGAAATAAAAGAATATATGAATAAATGGAGAGACATACTATGTTCATGGATTGAAAGATTCATCATAGAAAAGATGTCAGTCCTCCCCCAGATTTTACAGAAGTTTAGTGCAGTTCCTATCAAAATCCCAGCATATTTTTTGTAGATACAGACAAGATTATTCTAAAATTTATATTAAAAGCAAGGGAACTAGAATAGCTAAAATAATTTTGAGAAGAATTGGTGGGAAGAATCCGTCTACCTGATTTAGAAATTTATTATATAGCTCCAGTAATCCAGACTGTGATACTGGCAGAGAAATAGGCACACCATTGGTCGGTGGAACCAAAAAAAGAACCCAGAAATAGATCCAACCAAATATGCCCAACTGATTTTAAAAGAGGAGTAAAAACAATTCAATGGAGAAAAGATAGACTTTCCAACAAATGGTGCTGGAAGAAGTGGACAACCATAGGCAAACCACAGGCAAAAAACTGAACCTAAACCTAAACCTCACATCTTATACCAAAACAAACTCAAAATAGACTGCAGAATTAAGTGTAAAACTATAAATCAATATGAAAAAATAGGAGAAAATAGTTGGTATCTAGGGCTAGACAAAGAGTTCTTAGACTTGAGATCAAAAGTATGGTCCATAAAAGGAAAAAAAAAAGATAAATTGGACTTCAACAAAATTAAAAACTTTCCTCTGCAACATACACAGTGAGAAGATGAGAAAACAATCAGCAAAGTGAGAAAAAATATTTGCAAAACACATATCCAACAAAGTACCAATTCCTAGACTATAAAAGAATTCTCAAACTCAACAGTAAAAAACAAACAAAGCATCCAATTAGAAAATGGGCAAAAGACATAAAAAGACATTTCCCTGAAGAGGCTATACAGATGGCAAGTGAATGCATGAAAAGATGTTCAACATCATCAGCCATTAGAGAAATGCAAATTAAAAGCTCAATAAGGTGTCACTACACACCTATCAGAATGGCTAAAATTAAAAATAGAAACAACAGCAAATGCTGGAGGGGATGTAAAGAAAATGGATCACTCATACATTTCAGTGAGAATGTAAAATGGTACAGTCATTCTGAAAAACAATTTGGCAGTTAACTTACTATATTGCTTACTATAGGTTACTTACTATATTATTCCATTGACTAACATTCTTGAGATGAGAAAATTATAGAAATCGAGACCAGATTACTGGTTGCCTGGGGAGAGGAAGAAGACGGTGGTGGGAGAGAAGTGGGTATGGCTACAAAAGGACAACATGAGAAATGCTTGTGTTGATGGAAATACTCTGTATCTTGATTTTATCAGTGTCAGTGTTGTGGTTGTGACATTGTACTATTGTTTTACAAGATATTACCATTGGGGGAGACTTGGTAAAGGCTACACTGGACCCCTCCATCCTGTTTCTCACAACTGCATACGAATCTGTGATTGTCTCAAATAAAAAGTTAAATTTTTTAATGTATATTTTTTTCTTTCGGGGCTTCTGGGTGAATGATTTGAAATTCCGCGGACTGTCACTTCAACGTATGATTAAGGTTACTTCATAATAACCTAATACGTGAGTTATTCAGATTTCTTAAAACTTGATATTCATTAATTAGAAATGGATTACTCTGGCTTTTAATTCTGAATTCTTCTAGGAAAGCTGTCTGCTGGTCAGGGTTTCACAGAGCTGTGAAGCTTTTGCTGTGCACGTAGGCACCGTCTAATCATTGGAATCCCTGAGCTATGGAGAATACATTACACTGTTATCTTACCTGACTGTAATTTTCACTTTCTCCTAGTGGTGTTTTTGGTTTTGTTTTTCTTAAATTACTCTTAGTTTAGCCTCACAATGATTGAGTTTGTTGGGGTTGCTTGCTTAACTTGACATTGTATAGAAATTCGTATTTGTCTAAGCAGTATATCTAGCCTATAAACTTTCCAATAACTCGACTTACACATGTCTTTTGTGTTGCGGTTCAAAATGAGTCATCCTCGCCTGAACTGCTAAAACCAACATATACCCAATCCCAAAGAATTTGCTTAGACACTGACCCTTGACTGTTATCAGTGAGCTATCTTTCCACCGGAAAGTGGGAAGAGCTTGGGTGGATAGGCTGGGAGATCTTTTGCTCTACTAACCACTGATGGCAAAAGAAGTAATGAAGGCCTTGACCTTACATTCTCTGGCTTGGCTACTAATTTTCCTAGCTGAGTTTAACAGCAAAAAGTCCAGATCAGGGCTGCTGGCAAATGCAGATATTATGCTATTGAATGAAACAAGACCCAGATACATTGAACACCAACTGCATAAATAGCAATGGTGATTGTTGTTATGAACGTTAATGATTCTGACTTATGTTAATGTCCCGGTGGAGGTTCTTCCTATTTCAGTCCAAGGATGCACTATTAAAAATACGTTTTCCTTTCCCACAGAACAAAGTGGGCTTTGTACACTTGCTGGTGCCATTTGTGGCAGAGAAGGACTTTCTTGGATTGCTTCGGAATGATAAAAAGCGTGTCTCTCATCCAAGAACTGAAATGATACCTTCAGGTGAGTCTGGAGTCCAAATCCTCAAAGGAGGGATTTAGGAAAGCATTTGAGAGGATCAGGTTTAAACCAAACAGTCCCTGAAGAAGAAATTCCATTCAAGTTCTTTCCTTAAAACAGGAAATTAAACAGAGTCATTATAAGGCAAACTCAAGAGAGCGGTAGCACCATCCCTCCCTACTGTTAGTTACATGAAACTTCATTTTAGGTCATCTATGAATTGAAAACTTGATTTAAATTTGATCCTGGTAACCATAGCTCATTTCAAGTACAACAATCAGAATTCTAGGCAAAATGCGTCGTTTTCAAAACATGTAATATACCTGAAATATTACTCCTTGCATAATTATCAAGATTTAAGTCTCCTGGAGTATTATTTTAAGTAGTTCATTAAATTCATGGGCCTATTTCCAAAACCTGGAGCAGTTGAGAGGGCCAGATCATAGAACATGAATTCTTTCAAGACACAAGTAGAGTTAACGTATTTTATTAAAATTACTTGAGGCAAGCCAGAAAGCTGAGATGGTGAAGCAGGCATCGGTTGGCATACTTTCCAGATGTTTTTATTTTTAAGTTTCATTAAGTGAGTATCAGCAGAATAGCCAATGCAAGACCGAAACCCCACCCGGTAAATAACTTGCAATTGCTTTCAACCAAGCCTTCTCTGCACAAGTGAACTGCATATTGTTCTTTAGGAACACAAGAAGAAAGACTTTACACACATCCTCTTCAGTGCTTAGCAGGGCAGGATGTTGGTGAACACTCTTCTTGAAGCATTTAATGGTGAATGCTTAAAATTAATCTGATTGTATTGGGATTCTTTTTTCTATGAGCCAAAATGAGGGATTTGGGGAAAACCATTCAACTCAATCGGTCTTCATTTGCTTTATTCTAACAGAGCAGAGAGTTAAAGTCCGAAAGGTGGGAGCGTATTGGGAGACATAAAAGTGCCTGGCATATTTAAGGAAAAGCAAGGGGGTCCGTGTAAAGGAGTACAGAGTGGGTGGGGAGGCTGTAGGAGATGAGGTTGGCATCACAGGGCTGGACTGCATCAAGCTTTGCAGCCCAGTGGAAACACTTTGAGTTTTTTTGCTCTGAATAAGAAAAGGAACAATCAAAGGCTTTCCAGCAAATAGTGACAAGATCTGGAGGTGGAAGTAGAAGCAACATCCCTGGAACCCCAGATCCCCAAATGGAAATCAGGGACTGTTGAGGAGAAGGGAGGGGAGCAGATGCTGGGGAGACAGCCAGCAATGTGTACAGCACACTCAGTTTTCCCACAGTGAATGATAGAAAGAAAATAAAACAAATCATGCTTTTGAAACCAGGAATACTCACACATGTGTAACATACACATACACAGAGAGGGAGAGAGAGAAAGAGAGAAAAATTTTGCGTCCCAAATACCTTTGTAGCCAAGACAAAGTGAAAAAAGTACAGAAACAAAAGAATTAAAAGTCACTGAAGTGCTTTGATCAAAACGATTTTTTTAAGATGAGGGTCACTTTGAAGAGTTCAGACTCCTCAAGAGTCTTCTTAGTTCCATCTGTCCAGTGTTTCAGGAAACAGTCTGTTTTGGCAGTTAACTTTGTCTATAATTCTTACATAAAATATGTTAAACATCTGTCCCTGATCAATTTAAATATCAGTGCCTTTATTGTGTCTAATGCGGGCCCATCAAAATATAACTTACAAGAGAAGATTTTTTTTTTTCCCAGCCAGTCTTAACAACTGCTTCTTTGCAGCGTAATTGTTCTCTCAGGACTAAAAAGGAATCTTCTAAGTAAGACAGTTATTCAGTTCCTTTGTAGATAGGTATCATTAATATGGGGACCACATGGGATAAATTTGACCCCTTATTTAAATAAATGTCCACTCTTCTTTGTAGCTCATAGCTCGGGGCTAATTCTTTTTTGTCCACCACGGCAATCCTGAACCCATGCTCCGTGAAAGAATGAACTACCATCAGTACTAACGCACTGACCAATGTGGAATTTCCAGCCAGCCATGATTGTCATACTCCCCAAGGCGACCCCTTAGGAAAGGTTCTCTCTACGCATGACACCATAAATACTGCCCATTATTGAGACTCTACTGTGTGCCAGGTACTGAGCTGAGCTCTTCACATATAATAGTCCAGCTTCACCCCATATAGCTGTGTGACCTTGGGTAATGTACTTAATCTTTCTGAGCCTCAGTTTCCTTATCCTCAGTAAAAATGGGGAGAACTTCACAGGGTTGTTGTAAGGATTAAATAAGTTAACGCGTATAAAGTACTTAGAACATCATACGCACTAAACGTGTAGACTTTGAATTATCTAATTTAATAATTCTCACAACAAAATTATAAGCTAATACCATCATGTTTCCCGTCTTATTGATTGAAGGTAAGAAGAGATAAATGAAAATAGCAATGGTCATGAATAATACAAATAACTGGGCTATGCGGGTTGTATACATTATCACTAATGTTTACCACACCCTTATTCCCATTGGAAAACCAGCCTCAAGGAGGTTAAGATCACATGGTTGGATTGATGGAGCCAGAATTCAAAGCAAAGTCGTCTGATAGAAATATCTGTGCTCTTTCTGTTACACTAGGCTACCTCCTTCCTTCAGGAGTTCGGTCTACATGGTAGAAATCACTTCTCAATTAAATTTTCACGAAATTGGCCAGTGGGTTTTGAACAGCTGTGTTCTTGAGTTGAGCAGATCAGTAAGCTTGACGTCTTTTAAGATCATGATTTTTTAATGTCTTTACTTAAACGGTATCTTTTTTCTCCAGTGCTATGCTTTTTTCTATTTCTTCTCTTGGTTAAAAAGTTAAAGTGATTTTAATAGTGGTCTTTAAAAGCGTTTCTTGATATTAAAGCCTATCTCAGGCAATGACTTGGCCGGGGGGAAGGTGGGTGTGTACTCACGTGGGTTGAACACAGGCAGGCCCTGCAACACCAGAGCCAATGTTTTCTTACTTAAGCAACAAGTTTCAAAGCAAAGGAATATTAATGCAGGCATGGGTTAGAACTGTGTTTCTTACAGTGAGGTTCAGGCATGATTCTGCGTCAAATCCTCTTGGCTGGTAATTAGAAAAGGCGCAGATTGCTGGGCAGGACTGACTGAAGCCAGAGATGTGGAGGTCAGAGCCAGCCATCCACATTGTGAGAAGTTCACCTTGGCACCCACAGGCACAGTATAGGCTGGAACTTCTGCTTTACCTATATGACTTTTTCTGATCCTCATCATCTTTAGAACCAGACACAGAATGGAGATCTTTGCACATAAACAATCAGACAACAGGAAATCTCTTACCACCAGTCAAGGAAGGGTTGAGAGCAGAGGATGGGAAATTATAGCCAGGAGAGACCAGGTCTCCGTCATGCTTTAATCCTCTGAAGCTCGGTTTATGTAAGAAATCCAAGCCTATAAGCTCAATGGCCCAGAGACCCCAAGATGCAGGTCTTTTCCCCCTTCCCATCCCACCTACTTAGTCACAAGATGGACAGGTTACAGTAGAGGAGAAAGCCTGGACCTCCTTTCAGCCTGCCTGTCGCTGTTCATACAACTTTAGGACACCATAAACTGCAGGTGACATTTGTATATCCTGTTCCTGATTAGAACCAAGCTGCCCAGTGAGACGGTAGGGTTGGCAGAGGAAATACAAGTCAAACTAATGGCCTAAAAATGGAGGATGTAGGAGGGGCTCTCTTTGGCTAAGCACTTTCTGTGCAGCATCTCATTTTATCTTCAGAACCTAAGAGGTATGTCCTCTTTTATCCCCATTTTGTAGATGAGGAAACAGAGGCACAGAGAGGTTGAGTGATTTAACCAGAGAATTCAGACGGTGGGATGGAAGCGTGATACTGTTTCCTCACTGTTCTGCTCGACAGCCTCAGAGCTGTGGCCCCACGTAGTCACAGGATTCCATATGGTAGTAGCCAATCAATTAATTCAGTCAGATACACATATATGGAAAACAACAGAAAAGGGAGTATGTTATGGCCCACGTGCCTTTGATTTTGGAATATGGCTATGACTGGGTCTCAGTTGAAACTGATCAGCAGCAAGTGCAAACAGGTCACAATCTGGTGGAGATGGATGATGTTTCAGTTGATAGGGATTCTAGCCTTTTTTTCCTGGGAGTGGGTCAGACCCAGCAAAGCCACAGCCCTGTTGCTCAGGGTCTGTGCTGTTAGAAGCAGCTGACATTGGTTGGGTAGTCACCATGCGCCAAGCACTGAGTGGAAACTTCCCATACCTTTCCTCATTTAACAAGCAAAACAATCCCAGTACAGTGGTAACTTCTGTGACCCCATTTTCCAGATGAGACAAGTGAGGTATACAGTGGATCCAGGCTTCAAAGTGAGATCTGAGTGACCCCAGAGCCTGAAATACCTGGCTATGTTAGTCAGGGTTTTCCAGAGAAACAGAACCACTAGGACGTATATAAATATATATGAGGAGATTTATTATAGGAATTGGCTCATGCAGTTGTGGAGGCTGAGAAGTCCCACCACCTGCGTCTACAACAGAGAATCAGGGAAGCTGGTGGTGTAATTCAGCCCGTGTTCAAAGGCCCACGAACCAGGGAAGCCAGTGGTGTAAGTTCCTGTCTTAGTCTGAATGCCCAAGAGCTAGGAGCACCCATGTCCAAGGGCAGAAGATGGATGTCTCAGCTCAAGCAAAAAGAGAGCCAGTTTGCCCTTCCTCTGCTTTTTTGTTCTATTCAGGCCTTCAGCGGATTGGATGATGTCCCGCCTGTAGTGGTGAGGGCCATCTTTACTCCATTTACAGATTCAAGCGCTCATCTCTTCCTGAGACACCCTCACAGACACACGCAGAAATAATGTTTTACCAGCTATCCAGGCATCCTTTAGCCCAGTCAAGTTGACAATTAAAAGTAACCATGAACCTAGTTGCAGGGCAGGAATAAAGATGTAGACATCGAGAATGGGCTTGAGGACACGGGGTGGGAGGGGGAAGCTGGGGTGAAGTGAGAGTAGCATCGACATATAAACACTAGCGAATGTAAAATAGATAGCTGGTGGAAAGCAGCAGCGTAGCCCAGGGAGATCAGCTCAGTGCTTTGCGATGACCTAGAGGGGTGGGATAGGGAGGGTGGGAGGGAGGCTCAAGAGGGAGGGAATATGGGGACATATGTATGCATAGGGCTGATTCACTTTGGTGTACAACAGAAACTAACACAGTATTGTGAAGCAATTATACTCCAATAAAGATCTATTAAAAAAAAAAAAAGTAACCATCACACCTGCTTTTCCAGCATGGAGTAGTTGAGGTAGAGATCAGTGGGAAGAAGCAGGAGACTGGAATTCCAGCTCTTACTTTGCTGTTTCCACACTTGGCAATTCTATGATAGTTTTTTGTCCCCATCTGGACTTCAGTCTCTCCCATTCCAAGCTAGAGATAGTGCCCTAATTTTCTTACAAACCACCAATCACTCTTTCAAAGACCTGGAACTTATCATGATAAAAAACAAGTCTCCCTTTTTTTTTTTTTTTTTTCCTGAGAAACACAATTTTATAGGCATTCTCTTGTCACAGCAGCCACATATGCAAAGTTTTAAGGACCTCAGTTGTAGTAGTCCTATAGAAATGGATTAGACGGTGATATCCAACTTTGTCTTGTAACTAGAATAAAATTCCCATGTTCTACCAAGAAACCTTCTCCCCACTCCTGGGGTGAGAACTGCTCCACATAATAATATTTTTAATTTTATCTCTCCTGACACTAAAATTTGACCAGCCTAGTACTGTGTTTCTCAATGAAAGATCAAAGGGGATTGGGGGGAATAGCTTCTGTAATTTATACATCATGTTCCATGTATCTATTGCTGTTCAATACAAACAAAATCTCGGCTGATAAGGACGCTCAGAAGATAGAACATGCGTTGTAAGATGCTTAAAATAGGCTGAGAAACAAGTGCACCCATGGTAATTAATAAAGCATATCATTGAGTAAAACAGGTAATTAGCCATGATTATGGAAATATAAACAGAACCTAATTAGCAGAACTTTTCACTACTAGCTCTTGCTCGCAGACAGTAAACATTTGGCATATTGCTATCCTGCCCCTGTGCATAATTGCTCAGTTGATTTTGGCCTGGCTGACTGGGTAGTAGTCAAGATGTCCAAACAGTCGAGGGCAGTCACAGTGCTGAAGTTTTTGTATTCATTACCATTTCCACTGAGCCAAAGACAACATGAGTATGAATTGGAAGTGTTCTATGTTATCAAACCAAGCTTCTTATAAGAATTCCCTTCATCTGATTTCTGTGTTCCAGCAGTTTCCATAATTCCATAGAAACAACCCTTCATCCCACACTTTCCATTACTACAGGAATGGAAAAGAGGCTGAGTTCCTCAGCTGCAGTCTGCCTTCCACACCCATCAGTCACTCGGGATAGTGTTTGCAGTGACCACCATGTTGCCAAAGCCAGTAGATACATTTTCCTCCTTATCCGTCTTCTTTAGTAATTGTTACTCTGTTTACCACCCCCTCTGTTCTGTGATGCCCCTCTCTCCTGGTTTTCCTTCTGTCCTTGTGGCTACACCTTCACCATTTCCTTCGCCCACTTTCCTTCTTCTGCCCACTTGAAACCGGACTTCATTTGTGATCAGCCACACTTTCCCCCCATGAATAATCACTAGGAAATCTCATACCAGCGACAATTATACTGAAGCTGTAGCTTCCTTTACATTCTTACTGGCAATGCCTTTGCCCCAGCTCTTGTCACTTGCCTCCTGCATTATTTCAATGCCTTCCTAATTTTTCTCCCTCCTCCCAATTTGACATCACCCCTTCAATTTGTTCTGTACCAGTATTTCTAAATTGCAAATCTGATCCCATTTGTTCTTTGTTCTCTGTCCTCCAGGCTTCTCTTTACAAAGTTATCTTGAGTATAGGCAATTAGGGTAGAGATAACTCCTTGGGGCTAAGTGATTTCAGAGGCTGGGGCAATAGAGGTGAGCAGAGACTGCTGTCGCAAACATAGGCTTGCTTCTTGGGGAAAAGCCATGAAGGAAGGAGGACTCTCCCAGGATCTCCCAGGATCTCCCAGGAGCAGGAGTTTTGCCCTGAACTGTGGTTGCCAGAATGCATTCTGATCATTAATAAACTGTTTTCTTTTCAAGTTTCGTTCTGGCTTAAGGACAGTATATGGACAAGCATTACAAGTAGAGAGAATCAGTAATCCCCTGACTCAGGGATACTCAGGAAGTCTCTGGTCTATATTTTCATTTCCCCACCAGCCTGTCATAGTGCCTGCTTCATTAAAATTTGATTAATATGACATAAAACCCAAGGTAGCAGAAATCTAGATAGGAGTTTAATTCTGTCTTACATAAACAACATCCAAAGGTAAGCTGCCCAGGACTGCTGGGATGCTCCCTGGTCCTCAGACACAGGCTTCTTCCAGCTTCCTGCTCCGTCACCATCAACACACTACTTCCACCACCTGACCTCATGATGCAACCTGACTGCTTGAGCACCAGCCTTCGTGTCTGTGTTCCAGCCAATAGGAAAGGACATAAAAGTTCAGACTACCTTCCATTAAGGACACTTTTAAGAAGTTGCACAGACAACTCTCTTTGGATACCATTGGTCAAAGCTCAGTGTCATGGCCACCATAGCTACAAGAGAGACTGGCAGATGTAATCTTTCTTTAGGGCAGTCATGGTCTCAGCTAATGAATAGGTATTCCATTATTAAGGAAAGGACAAATTCACTTATGGGAAAACTATCAATTTTTGCTGCAACATCTGAAAGCCCTTTGTTGGAGATGCAGACCTTTTGTTCTGAAAGATTTTCAGCAACAGACCCAACTCTGTCTGTTAGGTACCATCTTGATTCCTCAGCAGGCATTGGTTTATCATTTCCCTTCCAATATGACATCAAGATCAAGGGGATGTTAAGACCAGAGCAAAGGTTACCACCAGGAGACAGAGGGGTTCAAAAACCAGAAGGAATAAGACATCAAATAAATACCATCCACTTAACACTGGCTTGTCCAAAAAGTGCCTTCAGTTTTTAAATAAAAATAAAAGACACATTTTAAATTTTCACCAAGAACTTTATTGAACAACGTATTCACCATTTTGTTCCACTACCTTCTGCCGTTTTTCGGGCAACTTCATAGCTCTGTCTTCCCAAAACTTTTTATCTTTTTGAGCAAAGAATGTTCCAGGTGCCTTTTACAGTCTTCCAGGGAATTGAAAATTTTTCCATGAAGAGAATTTTCTAAAGACTGAAATAAATGGAAATCCGAAGGTGCAATGTCTGATGAATATGGGGGACGAATCAGAACTTCCCAGCCAAGCTGTAACAATTTTTGCCTGGTCATCAAAGAAACATGTGGTCTTACCTTATCCTGATGAAAGACTATGCGTTTTCTGTTGACTAATTCTTTTATTTTATTATTTTTTTTTTTTGCGGTACGCAGGCCTCTCACTGTTGTGGCCTCTCCCGTTGCGGAGCACAGGCTCCGGATGCGCAGGCTCAGCGGCCATGGCTCACGGGCCCAGCCGCTCCCCGGCATGTGAGATCTTCCCGGACCGGGGCACAAACCCGTGTCCCCTGCATCGGCAGATGGACTCTCAACCACTGTCTTTCTCTTTGTGACTTACTTCACGTAGTGTGATAATCTTTAGTTGCATCCATGTTGCTACAAATGGCATTATTTCGTTCTTTTTTATGGCTGAGTAGTATTCCATTGTGTATATAGACCATATATCTTCTTTATCCATTCATCTGTAGATAGACATTTAGGTTGTTTCCATATCTTGGCTACTGTGAGTAGTGGTGCTATGAACATAGGGGAGTATTTATCTTTTTGAATTATAGTTTTGTGTGGATATATGCCCAGAAGTGGGATTGCTGGATCATATGGTGGCTCTATTTTTAGTTTTCTGAGGAACCTCCATGCTGTTTTCCATAGTGGCTGTACCAACTTATATTCCCACCAACAGTGTAGGAGGGTTCCCTTTTCTCCACATCCTCTCCAGCATTTGTTATTTGTAGCATTTTTAATGATGGCCATTCTCACCAGTGTGAGGTGGTACCTCATTGTAGTTTTGATTTGCATTTCTCTAATAATTAGTGATGTTGCGCATCTTTTCATGTGCCTGTTGGCCATTTGTATTTCTTCTTGGAGAATGTCTATTTGGGTCTCGTGCCCATTTTTCGATTGGATTGTTTGTTTTTTTGTTGTTGAGTTGTATGAGCTATTTATATATTTTGGAAATTAAGCCCTTGTCTGTTGCATCATTTGCAAATATTTTCTCCCATTCTGTAGGTTTTCTTTCTGGTTTTTTTGATGGTTTCCTTTGCTATGCAAAAGCTTATAAGTTTGATTAGGTCCCATTTATTTATTTTTATTTTTATGTCTATTACCTTGGGAGACTGACCTAAGAAAACATTGGTACAATTTATGTCAGAAAATGTTTTGCCTATGATCTCCTCTAGGTGTCATGTCTTATGTTTAAGTCTTTTAGCCATTTTGAGTTTATTCTTGTGTACGGTGAGAAGGGTGTGTTCTAACTTCATTGATTTACGTGTGGCTGTCCAGCTTTCCCAACACCACTCGCTGAGGAGACTGTCTTTTCCACATTGTATATTCTTGCCTCCTTTGTTAAAGATTAATTGACCATAGGCGCCTGGGTTTAATTTCTGGGTTCTCTGTTCTGTTCCATTGATCCATATGTCTGTTTTTGTGCCAGTACCATGCTGTTTTGACTACTGTAGCTTTGTAGTATTGTCTGAAGTCTGGGAGGGTTATGCCTCCTGCTTTGCTCTTTTCCTCAGGATTGCTTTAGTAATTCCAGGTCTTTTATGGTTCTACATAAATTTTAGGATTATTTGTTCTAGTTCTGTGAAAAATATCATGGATAATTTGATAGGGATCACATTAAATCTGTAGATTGCTTTGGGTAGTATGACCATTTTAACAATATTAATTCTCAGGAAAACTTTCTTGAACTAAATGAGTGAATGACCCAAACCGATTTGATAAATTTTGCAGAAAACGATTAAGAACATCATTGTAGAGAGTTTGTGAAAGTCCTCAGTCAGGTTTGGGGGAAAGTAGTGAAATGAGCAGGAGAGTTTGGGGGGTGGGGCGTGGCAGTGGGAGGAAGAGCTGATTAGCATATTTGATGCTGGCAAATATTTGGCAAAATAGTGATTATTTTTCAAACAACCTTGGGAGTTGGACATTTTTTGTGGTTTTTGAATTGGGGGTTTTTAAGTTCTTATTTGGTGCTTTATAAATTATGATGGGATAAAAATGTAAACTGGAATTGATTGAATTACATGGACTCTTATGATACACATGAAGAATTGAAAGACCCATGAGCTCTTGGCAACTTCCCCCAAGACAGATTGTTTTTCCCTTGAATTAAGCAGATCTAAATGTTTGTAAAATTCTCAAGAAAATATGGTGACCACATGAATAAAGTCAGTAACAGCTTTCTTTTTATAGGTTGTGCCACTCTGTTAATGAGGTATTTATAGTATCAGTACCATCATTCCAGATTCGTCACAGAACATTTAATATCCACCTGGACATTGCATCATGTAACCATTGGAATGTGTAAATACTTCTCACCAGCATTACCAATAGCTCATACTGGACCGGTAGCTCATACCATGTAATTCTCTTTTCTTTTTCTTCATTTTATAAGAAAGTCATATATATTTGTCATCAGATGTACTTTTTTTCTCTCTCATGTACACCTCATCCCAACTTTATATTAGCCCACTGTGCCTTACTAATCATTATAACAAAGAGAGAATCTCAATTAACGATTCAGGTATGCAAGGAATAGAATTTTATTTTTTTAGATATTGCCTTAATTACTATTTCAAATCTCCTTTCCACAGGATAGAGGTAACTTACTCTCCACCAGTTTAGGGTCTTCCCTCTTTCCCCAGGGTTGCTGCTAAATTCTAAGGATGAGAATGAACAGTGCCAAGGCCATGAGAGGAAGTTCATCTGCTCCCCACTTCCCTCCTGTCCATGTAGCAGGTGCTCTGGGTGCCTCCTCCATAACTTCCAGGCTTCTCTAGGAAGAGCAGTTCCCGTTAGTGAAAGGCAATCCTCCTGAGAAGGATGCAATGTGAACTTTCAACAGCTTGACGAGAACAGTAGCCAGAGAAGAGAACTTGTACAAAGCACCTAGGGGCCCCGCAGGCTAACAGTCTGTTAAGGTCACTGCTGTGTCGGCCCCTGTTCCTACCTGTAAAGCTTCTTCTGATGTGTAGCTTTCCTGTGTCTGTACCACTTCGAGGTGCGGGGGAATTCTTCTGGACTGTGGTGAACCTAATGGGGTTGCCAAGACCCAGTTTGCTGGGGCGACCATATGGTCATCTCTTTTTTAGAATCTTGCTGCCATAACAGAACTCTGTCTGGCAAAGCTGGGGACCCTTGCCTCTTGGTCCCAAAACCCTATCTGGGGAAAGTGTCCTCCCGTCTCCAGGGGGCAGGCTAGAGAGTTAGAGGTCATCCAGGTCAAATAAATGAACCTGCATCTTAGCTTTCATGGCATGCCTTTGACCTTTCTCACGCAGGCCTGGAATTCTTCCTAATTTCAGGAGCAAAAAAACTTGCTCTACCTGAATACATTTTCTCCTGAATTTATTCTCTGTACCATGAGGCTTTTCTACTCCGTCATTGTCTTGGCCAGTGCTGTTCAACAGAAATATAATTTGAGTTACATGTGTAATTTTCTAGTAGCTATATTTTTTAAAGGAAATGGGAAGAATTAATATTAAGAGTATATTTTACTTAACCCAATAAAATATTATCATTTCAACATGTAATCAGTTTTAAAAATTAGTGATGAAGTATTTTACATCCCTTTTTTGTACTAAGTCTTTGAAATCCAATGTGTAGTGTGTACCTACAGCACACAGCCTGGCCACATTTCAGGCACTCAGTAGCCACTTAAGGCCAATGGCTGCCATATTGGTCAACACAAGTTTATGCCATGAGTGTTCCTTGCTATTCCTTCATTGTCTGACTTTTGGAATGCAAATTCCAGAAACACCACCTTTTTATCTGCTTTTCTCCTAGTCCATTTATTCCCTGAGGCAGTGAACCCAGAATAGACAACTTCCCAAATGGGAAACATGGTTAGGGGATAAAAGGAAACACTTGGAGAGGGATGTGGGAACAAAGATTAGTAATTCATAGATGTTACCCTGCCATTGTTTATTGATAAATTATGCATGATTTATTTATAATAAACATAGCATTTAGTATTTATTATATTTTACTATATTTTATTATTACATTAATATAATACATATCGCTATATATTAACTAATAAACATTTATTATAAATGCTGTCCTACTATTATATGTTGAATGCCTACTGTGTACACTTCATAAACCTTATTTCTAGTACTTTCAACAACCCTACACAGAAGGTATATTCAAATTTATCAACTGAAGACACAGGCTTATAGATGTTAAGTAACTTGCTCATGGTCAGGGTTGACAGAGCCAGGATTTCAAACCCAAATCATTCTGGGGGCCCCCAAATCCTTTGCCCCTTCCACTGAGCCATACCAACTTCTTTCTCTTCTTGCTTGAACTAGTATTGTTTGTTTCTTCCTGTACATCATGGCTTTATCAGAGCATGTAGGAAAGACTGCCTTTTGCCCCTTCATAGCTTGGGTTGAATTAGCTCTCAGAGTCAACCGACAGAGGAAGCCAGCGAGGCCATGGAGCGGCTCTTGGAGGGGCTGGTCCAACCAGTGATTGACCTGGCCTTTGCTGCCATCTCAGGGTGGGGCCAGTGCCACTTCTCATGTCAAGAGAACCTTTATTTTTGATAAATGGCGGTGGTTGGGATTGAAAAATTCATGCCCAGCCTTTGGCAGGTTCACTCCCTCAAACTGACTGCCTGCAGTTCACAGGGACAATTGGATGTGAGTACAGGGTTCTCAGCCATCACTTGGGGCACAATAGAGACCTGACTTGGGGTTTTAATCCTGGCTTAATCTTTTCTATAATAATTTTCATTCTGTATCTGACGACAGCTCTGTCTTTCTATTCTGCTCTGTGCTACACAGATCTAATTTTCTTATTTCCTTTTGTAGAGCGTGCAGTCCACCAAGTTCAAAGGGCTGCTTGAATTACCTACCTCAGTTTTGTTTGACTCTTAGGTTGGTTTCCGGCATTTGGATTTGATTTTCTCCTTCTTATCAACAATCCTGGGTTAGATCACTTTTGCACTTACCTGCGACTATATAAATGATTGTTTATACATCTGTCTTACTCATTTTTAACAACTTAAGGGAAGAGATCTTGTCTTATCAACTTTGTTTTCCTCTTTTCAGTACATTCATATAACATATACTTGTCAAGTACCTCCCAGGGACAGCCCACAGAAGATACAAAGAAGGACACAATTTGGTCCTTCCTCCAAGGAGCTTAGAGCAGTGTTTCTAAAAATAGAATGGTAATCAATTTTATAGGAACAAGAGATTCCTTGGGCAAATAAATTTGAAAAACACTGTGTTACACTAACCCCACCTCCACCCCTGAACGCTGCAGAACTTCTCAGAGCCTTTAATATGCCGAAGTGTACCATGAATCCCCACAAGGGAGGAGATTGATTCATATGTAGTGTTTCCTGAAATGTTGTGACCATGGAACTATTTTATGTGGTGTAATCTCATGGGACAAGTATTTTGTGAAACATGCTTTAGGGGATGGTGGCTTAGAGGCTAGGAGAGGGGAGAGACATGGAAAAGTCGTTGAAAAAATGTCAGCTAACAATTATGGAGTTCTTACTCTGAACCAAGCTCAATGCAGATGCTGAGAAGAGGGATGCCTCCTGCGGGAGGCAAAGAAGATATCCTGAGGAGGGGGCTCTTAAGCTGCCGATTGAAAGATTGGACAAAGAATTATGTAGAGATCTTTAAGGATATTTGTTGAGAGAAATGAGTAAAAAAGATAGATCTACCTTCAATTGATATATACTATAATTAGACATTTTAGTGAGTTTTTTGTTGCTGTTGCTTATATGTTAAGGATCCAATTTGTAAATAACTCAGTGGAATTGTGGTAGGCTGAATAGTGGCCCCCAAGATGTCCATGTCCTAATTCCCAGAACCTTTGTTATCTTATATGGCAAAAGGGACTTTGCAGGTGTGGTTAAGTTAAGGATCTTGGGATGGGGAGATTGGCCTGGATTATCTAGGTCAGCCCAGTGTAACCAGTGTAAGAGGGAGGCAGGAGATCAGAGAGACAAAAGACAATGTGACCATAAAAGCAGGGGCAGATTTCAGTGAGGCTGTACCACTGGCTTTGAAGATGGAGGAAGGAGGACGGACACCAAGGGTGCAGACAGTCTCAAGCTGCAGAGGACAAGGAAGTAAATTCTCCTTTGGGGCCTCCAGAAGGAACACAGTCCTGGGGACCTCTTTTAGACTTCTGACCTCCAGCACAGGAAGATAGTAAATTGGTGTTGTTTTTTCGCCACCACGTTCATGGTGTTTTGCTACAGCAGTTGCATAGCAACAGCAAACAAAGGCAGGAATATATTTTTTCTTTGTTTTTAGAACCACACTCTAAAAAATAATTGGCACCTCCAAACATAGCTTTTGTTTGTGTGGGTTAGAGCTACTGATATTTGCCGTATTAGAAATTCAAACTAAGATTGTGTGAAATAATGATTGCTGTACTTAAAATAGCAATAATGAGCTTAGGACATGTTAACCAAAAATGCATACTTTTATGAAAAATAACTGTATTTTCCAAGAAAAATTAGAACAGTGGAATTATTTTATATTTTTGCAATTTTTTAAAATGACCAGCTTAAAGGAAGACAGGTGGGTTCTCCTAACTGCTTCTGCATTCAGTCTATGATAGTATCACATGTCGTATAGCCTCTGGAAAACTCCACTGTATACTCATGAGAGAATAAGAATGAAAGGGCAAATATATCTTAGTGTCATCAGGATTTTGACCTCACAGACCCCCAGCAAGACTCTTCAGGGGTCTCCAGACCATGCTGTGAATATCCCTGATCCAGAGGGGTTCTGTGATCCAGGCTCCCTGTGCTAGGTGGGCAGTCTGACTTAATCCCCACAACAGCTCTATATGGTAGATACTAATATTAACCCATTTTACAGGTGAGGATGCTGAGATTTGGAAAAGGTCAGTGACTTGTCTCAAGCTCCATAGTGGTAGAGCCAGAATTCAAACCCAGGTAGCCTGACTCCACAGCCTGTGATGTTCCCCACACCTCTCCCCTGTCCCCAGCTATCCTGACCTGTTGTCAGTTGGTATCATTAACCCACATGCACAGGGTTCCCTCCTTTCTGCCTTTTCCTCTTCCAGATTAGACCACATGCCAAGCACTTCGGCCCTCCCATCACATTTTAACCTGGATATCCACTTTTAAACTATTAACAAATTGTAGGATCAGAAAGCTGGAAGGCAGTTCAAAATCCTCCCCCCTCATTGTACCTATGGAGAGACTGTGGCCCAGAGGATAAATGTCACTTGCACGTGATCGCATGACACAGGTAGTGATTGGCAGAACCAGAATCGGAACTCAACTGTCCTGACTGTTGAATAGTGATTCTTCCACGATACTGTGTTACACTGGATCCCATAATTCAAACAAGGATTTTTAAATATAATAGAAAAATAGCAACTGTCCTCACATAGCATTTCTATGCTATGTCAATGTCTCTCAAGGAATGGTTGAAATTGTGAAGGTCTTGAGGTCAAGAAATGAAGGAGACACCTTTGATCTCTTGCAGGGGTGATGTCCAACTCCATTACAAAAGTGACCTCACCCCGGAAACCCACTTAACAAATATTTATGGGATGAATAAGTAAATGAATCATGCCATCTCCTCATGCCACCTCTGCCTGTTTTTGTAAAGTCCCTTCTGCAGAAACATGGGTGATTTTCACCTCCACTGATCAAGGCCAGCTAGGAGTTTCTCACAGGCGAAGAGAGCCATTGGGATGCCAGGCGGGAAAGCAGCTTCCTGATTTGCCTTTTGTTTCCCTTTCAAATTCCTGCTCAAGACCAAGGGCTATACCCTCCCTGCCAGAAAAGAGGGAGGGGAACTTTTTTTTTTTTTTTTATAAGGAGAAGAAAAAGAATAAGAAGATAAAGTGCCTTTGTAATAGCTCTGTTTTATCTACGGCTTCCTCTGGAAGCCACCCATCCCTTCCCTTTAGATTGTAATAACTGGACCCTTTTTTAGTTTTTCTTATCAAGGGGGAAATAAGAAAAGAATTGCCTTTTCAAAGCCTTCAGAAGTCATCAGACTGCATCTCTGGAAGGGGGGAAATGTTCAGACATTCAGGGAGTCAGGCCCAAGGAAGGTTTCCTCCTAGTTACGGCACACCTGCTCCCCAGGAAGGCTCTGAGTCCTGTGTCTGGGGACGGGGGGTTTACTGATTCAGCTGTTTGCTTTGGGGAAATAGCTTACACTGTAAATACTCCAAGGTATTGTGCCTGGTGTACAAAAATCTTGGTTCCAGAGCAAATACATAAATCTGACCCTGACGGGGGGGAGCTTAGTGGGCCACATGTTCGAAAATGTTCAGTGTTTTCTTTATAAAAGTAGATTGCCTTGGCCTGTGGACTTAGGGGATCCTATTTGCTTTTATCATTTCAAATCCACAGGCTCTCAGAAGAATTGAAAGCAAGCAGGTTACACCAGGTGCTTTGAGGACAATGAAAAAACGGCTGCGGAACCTAAAAAGCATTAGTCATTTGGGGAATTTCTTCCTCTTTTTCAAACGAGACATGGTGGAATTAGATGCTCAGAGCAGTTATTACTATTTAGCTGGACCAGGTGGTTTCTTGGTCAGTATCTGTAATGGACCAAGTTCAGTGGGTGTTGTCAAAAATCTGGTTTGTTTCATGAAAAAGGAGATAGCCAAGCAGATGGCCAGAGTTCTCCCCAACCCCTCCGCCAAAAAAAAAAAAAAAAAAAAAAAAAAAATCAGTGAAGTTGTTGAATTCTAATAAAACCTCTCTCACCAGCTTTTCCACATTTGTAGTCACAATCTTCATTGGAGATGCAGGTGAAAATAAGGCTTCTTGGTCCCAAGAAAGAGTCCACAGCAAAATTAGTGCTGAAATCAGTCAACCCTAAACCAAGGACCCAACAAATTACTCAAAACATTTGCTATTCTGACAGTTTGGTTCATTATAGCCACCTCCCTTTGTTACTTTAATTTCTTCCCCCTCCAAAAAGAATGGTGGAAATTTATGGCTAGGAGAAATAACTGATTACTGCTGGCAAGTTAACTGAAGGGGCCAACTGTTCCAGACGGCAAGAATCACAAGGCTGGGGAGCCATTCACCAGGAAAGACTGATGTGCCAAAGGGCAGAGCAATGGTCCCTCCATTGTGTGATGAAGAGTTTCGTGTTTGGTTCCAAATTCCTAAAGGCAGCCTGGTGTGCAACAGGCTGAGGCATGGGGAGAGCATGAGGAAGCAGGGTATACGCTTCACACGCAAGCTCAGGGTCAGCCTCCAGGAGACAAAGGTTTCCTGTTCACTTTTGTTAGAGTGGTCGAGACCTTTTGCGCAATTGTCAAGACAGGACAAGCCAAATGGCTGTTTTGCCATTTTCACATGAAATCTGAATGACCCCAGGCCTCATTAGACTTTAGGAATGAGGTCACAGAGACCCCTGGGCCACCCACACACATGCCCCAAAGTGTTTCTAGGGAGCCCAGGGGGGGCTCCCATGCGCTTAAGCCAACTTTAACGGGACGCTGCTGCTACAGGCAACTGCTGTTGCATTGCCAGAATGTTTCAGCCATCTCCCAACAGATACTAGAATCTGAGCCACCACTGTCTCACGGTTCCAGACGCTATCGTCGACGTATATGAGGCCAAGGCAGAGATGGGTCCCACGCGGAAGTGGGAGAATGTCCTGTCTCACATTTTGCCACGTCACTACCCTATGTGACCGCGTTCCCAGACCCCGCTTGAAAACAACGGCAACGTCTCCATGTAGTACTCCTCGAGGCTTAGAATCCTCATGGGACTCGGGGACAGACCCTGCCTTGCTTTGATTGTCCCCCTCCTGCTCGCAAAACTTTCTTCTTAGTGAATGCTTTTGCTGACAGAGTCTATCCATTCATCAAATGATACACCAGGGAGACCCTGACCTCTAAGTCAATAAAACCCAACCAGACCTTGAACCTCAGTGAGGATCAATGCATTACACACGGTAGATCCAAGCAAGAGCTCAACTGAAAGGGGTCCAATTTGTATGGGTGGCCCTCTCCCTGACTTTCTCCGTTATTACTGAACCAGTCATTTGACACGTTTATCGTAGGTGTTACTAAGAATGAGAAAGTCATAGAATAAGAAAGTGTTATAAACAGGAGGGAGCCACGAGACGATCGGGTCCAGCCAACTGCGGGAAGGAGAAACCTCAAACCTTATGTCTTCTGCGTGGTCGTAGTAACAATAGCAACTGTAATCACTAACAGGCATCGATTGTTTTAGAATTTATGAAGCATTTTACATACATTATTCCATTTAAGTAATAAACTGAACCCAATCCTCTGGACCCCAAGTTGTTAAATAGCAGTGAAATGAAACTTTCTGTTTCTAAGTAGGGAAGCTTTAAAAAAATCTTAATAAAAATAGCTCCAAAAGCAATTTGAACATCAAAGAGCTTTTTATGAAACAGCATTTTGAAGAGTTAAGTGTAAATGAATCAGAAACATATGGATTAAATTTTCTTTAAAATAAACAAGGGTTTAAAAATTAAGAGGCAAAGTAGTTTGAAAACACATCTGACTTAATCCGAAGTGTCTGACCACAGAAAGGGACTAGGGCTTTGTAAACCAAGGAAGTGAAAAATGATAATCTTGTTACTGGAGTTCTTGTCCTAGATTCTAGCCAGAGAAAAACTCTATAAACCTTAACTCCTAAGTGAGTGGAGACCTATACATTATTTTGAAATTTCCCTTTAAGTTATAAAATTATTGTATTAATACCAGATGACTACAATCATGAATTAAGCTATCCACAGATTGATAATGCCATAGAGCTTCTGTTTTTCTTACATGATTTTAACTCTTCTATGGGATTGCTTTTAGGAACAGTATGCTCAGTTTTCAAAGATTTTTTCCAGGTTTATCTCTCTCTCTCTCTCTCTCTCTCTCTCTCTCTCTCTCTCTCTCTCTCTCAACATGCAAATATTTATTTTGAGACATCTCACTATTTTTTTCCTTCCAAGATTAGTAGGCAGTCCACAGAGTATGAAATTTTTCTTTCCAGTTTATTCATCAAAAGTTTTGATTGTTGACTGAGTCAGATATTTTAAGATATGCAACTTTAAAAATCTACCTGGTTTGGGGAGCCATAGTTGTTTTCCAATTATATAAGAATCCTGGGTTCAAGCCAGGAACCAAAGCTGACAGCGTTTTGGTTTGCACAGACGATTTCCTCTTGTCCTGAGAAATTTTTGCCTAACAGTCCTTTATTTACCTTTAGTGGACATTGTAGCCTGGCATGTTTTGCAAATATTCCTTATCTTAAGAGATCAATTTTCCTCTCTCCAGCAGCAAACCTCAGGTTTCAGCTGCAAAGATTCTTTTCCCCTCCTCTGGTGGTGAGATCTTCAAAGCAGTTACTCCTTTTGGTCAAGCCCTAGCTGCCACGCAATAAGTACTGCTTGGCAGAGTCACAGACAGTACTTAACAGATTTCTAGGAAAAGTTTTAGGCAATGTCTGGGTGTCTTCAGTAAAATTGGGTTGAGACAGGGCGTTTCATAGTACCAATTATCCTCTGCCCATCCGTGTCATCCATCCTTAACTGGGTTCCAGAAACCAGAGCGGCCTGAGGCAACTTGTCAAAATTTGTCTTCAGCATTCTTTCAGCTTCTCATATATTATTATTGCCCACACAGACTTGGGGCTTTCATGGATTAGACTGGAAAACCTTGTACTTGAAGTCACACAGACATGGGTTCAAGAACCATATTTACGAATCTGTGGTGGATTCAGTAAAATTTTGCTCCGTAAAACATGGCATTTTTAAATTTTCCAAGTCATTCCTCTTTATCTTGAGTGTACTGGATTTAAGATGTTCTGTCATCTTGGATTCGCTTGGACGTTCCCTATTTTGGGTGCTATACATTTGAATGTCACCTTCGTTGCATTCAGAAGGGGCTGTATTCTTGTCTTAGGACTTGACCTTCATCTGTACAGACATGCCGAGCCTTTCTCCCCCATGCCTACATCTTTGCCCTCATGCTTCGTCTCCCCCTCACTGGTCTTAATCCCTGCTATCAAAAAGCCTACCCATCCTTCAGGCCCACCTTTCCCAGAATCTCTTCCATGAAGTGCTTGCTCAGAAGTGATGTCTTCCTGCCTTCAATTCCTGTGCCCCAGCTGTCCCCTCCCCACGCGGTGCCACCGATTGTCAAGACTTGGTCTACATCCATCTGATCTCCTCTTCTCATCCTGCTGTGTCCAGTATAAGAGCCACCAGCCATGTGCAGCATCTTCATTTTAAGTAATTAAACTTAATACAATTTAAAATTCAGTTCCTTGGTTATAGTGGCCACATTTCAATGCTCAAGACCCACATGTGACTGGGAGCTATCCCATCTGACAGTGCAGTTAGGGAACATTGCCATCACTCCAGAACGTTCTATTGAACCACACCATTCTAGACTCTATAAGAAGTAGGGCAGCATCTTTCTGCTCTCTGCTGCAAACGCTCCCCCATGATCTGCTATCCCTGCCACAGTGCCTGGCACGTGAGGTTGACAGCTGCCAACTTCCTGTCTTCCATGGGGCCAATTCCGGACATTTTACAGAGCAATGACAGTAAAGTCTTATCATTTTAAGTGTCCCGTACTATACTGAGCACTTGATAAGGTAGGTGTTAGTAGTTTCATTTTACAACTGAAAGAATTAAGTGAAGTGATCTGCTCAGGTCATGGGGGCAGTAGGTGATGAAGCCAGGATTTGAACCCGGGCCTTTCTGACTCTAGTGCCTTTGGGATTAACCACCATGCTCTGGAACAGGATTTCTCAACCTCAGCAGTATTGACAATACTGACTATTTGGGGTCAGATAATTCTTTGCTGTGATGCTGTCCTGAGCATTGTAGGATGTTTAGCAGTATCCCTGGCCTCTACCCGTTAGATGCCAGTAGTATAACCCACCTACCACCCACCCCCATTGTGACAACCGTATATATCTCCAGACACTGCCAAACGTCCCCCTGGGGGCGACTTCATCCCCCATTCAGACCCGGTTAATGTTGGTCATATAGGTGAAGAGATGCCTCTCAAAATGCTGACTTCTTGCTTTCAGGAAGTGCGAAGCAAGTTGACACCTCTTCTCTAGAGAAACCAAAAAAATCATTATTTTAATCTTCTGTGTAGTCCACCAGGCCAACTCCCCATCTGGGAAATGTTCTGCGCTGCTTCCTTTCATGTTCGGGAGAGATAGAGCCTTGGGTCACTGACAGCCCAGATGCTCTGCAGCGCCCCATGACTCTCGGTAACACCCACGGACCCTGTTCCACAAGGCTGGCCAGCCAGCTTTTCCTTGAGACCACCTGGTTTAGGCAAACAGTCTCTCGGCAAACAGCACCTCTGTGGGAGGGGGGCGGAGTGGGGTTGAAGAGACGTGGGAAGAGAGAAGAAAGATCTAATATCTGGCAGACCTCACATGAGAGAAAACTGTTCTGAGTTTTTGAGAGGATGCAGGACCTAGTCGATGGCTCTAAAACCAGAAGAAGAGAAAACAAGCTGCCTGGGAATGAGATTTCAGTCTTTATAAGAAATCACAACATGAATAAGGCAAATAAGATGTTTTAAAAAGCCACAGGGTCTTCTTCCTAAGACGGCTGTGTGCGTGCTGCAGATTCAGCCCTGTCACAACACCCGACTTTCCCGGCTTCTCCTTTGTTTGGTTGTGTCCTAAGTATGGTGACTGCAAACACCCACTAAGAAAGGCATTTGTTTTTCGGAGGTTATATCTAAGGCAGCAGGTCCCTACTAGTCCTGTGAGAAATGCCACAGATAAGAAGTGGGTCCTACAAGCTGGAGAAATGCTGCCTTCTCTTTTCGCCTTTCTGGGGTTCCCAACGTACACTAGCATATAGAGGCTCTGAGAAGGTCTGCAGCAAAGAAATGTAGATCGCAAGCAAAGAAACCTTCTCTGGCTAACTCAAGCAAAAAGGGATCATACCTACCCTGCAAGCCCTTAGGAAGAAGCGAGACAGGAGAGACAGCTGGTCTGAAAGCATTTTTAAACGTTGAGGGTAGAAGTACAAATATCTGGTAGAACTCAATAAGGCTGCTTTCTACAAGGAAGCAAGAAAACTGAATTATGGAACCATTTAGTTCACAACAAACTTCCCAGGCTCAAAATTTTAAAGAAAAGATTTCTCTCCAGGAGCATGTAAAGCTTTATTCTTTCAAAAAATAATCTGTTTGAAGAGTTTTATTTTAGGTTCAGAATTTCAAATGTTCTCCGCATCTCTTTCTTAGGCGTCCAACTCCTGACTCTAATTAAGGACATTATACTCAGCTCTTAATGAGCAGTAAAATCCAGAGCATAAGCAGTTATAGTTTATGAATGATGATCATCGTTAGGCTAAAGCATTAAAGGCAGAACCTGTCCTGGAGCTGTTTCCTCCTCTTCCCTCCCCGCTTCCTAGCTCTCTATCAAGATTTCCAGGAGAGACATCGTGGGGAGGGGCAGGGGGTAGTGTCAGAGAGGCTACCTGCCTCACCCAGGTCACAGGACTGGTAGATGGCAAAGCCATCTGCCCTGGTGTACCAGAAAGTCTTCGCTGTTACCCATGCCACCTCTCAATAT